>NC_057419.1:128116475-128120992 GCF_019320065.1 Cervus canadensis | reverse complement strand
GGGGGGGGGGGGCGGGGGCGGGGGGACACGGAAAGTCGCCAAGTGTGCAGTACGCTCTACTCCAGCGCGCCTTTCCCGCCCGCGAGGCTGCAGAGCCCGCAGGAGGGCTGGGGAACTCTACCCTCCCCCGCACCCCACCCCTCAAGCCCCCCAGGGCAGGGGCGCCGGAGCGGCTGGGGAAGGACGTGGAGCGGCCGCCTATTGTGTGCTTCGCCCGGGAGGGATCGCGCAGATGTCAGAGGTCGAAGGAGGGAGAATGGTTTTCCGGCCGGAGCGTTGTGCCTGGGTCACCTCCTGCCCACACCGTTTTCTTACCCATCGGTCCTCCTCGCGTTTGAGCGGGGGGGCAACCTCGGAGAGGAAAGTTGCTGTAGCGAACCCACCCCCCACGCCAGGGCAGGGAACAGCTGGGTGGTGGGGGTCTGAACCTCTGGCAGGTTGTCTACTTGGGCAGAGACTGCTGTGGGCCGGGTCGCGGGGAAGGGAGGGGGGCGGATAGGAGGGTGGTATTGGGAAGGCAATTATCTGGAGTCCAGAGGATTTACTGATCTTCTAGAAGCGTTTACACACCCTCCTATCACCTCTCCATTTCCCACTCCTTTCCTTATCCTCTTCACCTTCCAAGAAATTGTTTCCTAAGAATCAAAGAACATATTTTGAACCGAGATGTAAAATAAAGATGCTTAAGACAGAAATAAATCACAAGCTGGAATCAAGATTGCAGGGAGAAATACCAACAACCACAGATGCAGATGGCACTGCCACTTTGATGGCAGAAAGAGAAGAGGAACTAAAGAGCCTCTTGATGGGGTGAAAGAGGAGAGTGGAAAAGGTGGCTTAAAACTCAGCATTCAAAAAATGAAGATCATGGCATCCGGTTCCATCACTTCGTGGCAAATAAAAGGGAAAAAAGTAGAAGCAGTGACAGATTTTAATTTCTTGGGCTCCAAAATCACTGTGGATGGTGACTGCAGTCAAGAAATTAAAAGATGCTTGCTCCTTGGGAAAAAAGCTTTGACAAAACTAGACATCATATCACTTTGCCAACAAAAGGTCGGTATAGTCAAAGCTATGGTTTTCCCAGTAGTCACAGATGTGAGAGTTGGACCATAAAGAAGGCTGAGTACTGAAGAATTGATGTTTCCGACTGTGGTGCTGGAGAAAACTCTTCAGAGTTCCTTGGACAGCAAGGAGATTAAACCAGTCAATCCTAAAGGAAATCAACCCTGAGTATTCATTGGAAGGACTGAAGCTGAAGCTCCAATACTTCAGCCACCTGATGCGAAGAGTCAACTCATTTCTCATTGCAGAGAGTCATCTGATGCTGGGAAAGATTTAAGGCAGGAGGAAAAGGGGGTGGCAGAGGATGAGATGGTTAGATGGCATCACCGAATCAATGGACATGAATTTGAGCAAATTCCAGAAGATAGTGAAGGACGAAGGAGCCTGGCATGCTGCAGTCCATGGGGTCACAAAGAGACAGACACAACTTAGCGACTGAACAAGACAGAAATAAGGATGTGAATCTTGAAGTACTTGTGACCCTGTAAAGCCTCCTCAAGTGCAAAGTGAGGTTCTGCTAACTGCAGCAATTTTGTCTGGTTACTTAATGTGTTGAGAGTTTGAAAATGGGCAGTCATTTCTGTGGAGCCATGCAGCGCTTCTAAGTGGATATTACTACCACCATAAGGGCACATTCCCCACTTTTCCCATCTTCAAAGACCAAGCAGTCACACCTACATATAGGGCATGCATGGTTGATGGCTTCTGTGAATCCAGGGAAGGCCAGATCTCTTAGCAGCATGTCTATTTCAGCAGCCATCACATTAGCCCCGATAAAGCATAGACAAAGGTTCCAGAGACTTTGGGACCTGGAAGTCCTTTAAAGGTAAAAGCCTTTTATCACTGATCTTGGCTTTGCATAGTGCATGTGTGTACAAAATTTGTTAATCACTGAATGTTGGTAGATCAGCCTGAATTCACGCCTCTGTTCCACGAGTACCTGTGTGTTCCATACTGTTGGTTACCTCCACAGCAGCCATAACACTTTTTCCTTGCTAAGGGAGCCCAGATTTATTTCTGGTATCAGCAGAGCCACGGGGCTTAAGAAATGCAGACAGGTGATGAAAGGCAGCTCCAGGTGATGAATTATGACTGGTTAAAAAGAAAATCATGATAACCTCACTTTCCTTTACCAGTTGTCATTGTTCAGTCACTAAGTTGTGTCTCACCCTTTGACACTCCATGGACTCCAGCACATCAGGCTCCTCTGTCTTTTGCTAACTCCGAGTTTGCTCACACTCGTGTCCATTGAGTTGATGCCATCCAACCATCTCATCTTGTGTCGTCCCTTCTCCTGCCTTCAATCCTTCCCAGTATCAGGGTATTTTCTAATGAGTCAGCTCTTTGCATCAGGTGGCCAAAGTATTGGAGCTTCAGCTTCAGCCTCAGTCCTTCCAAAGAATATTCAAGGTTGAATATTTATCCTTTACTAGAGTAATGGTCTTAGCTCCCATTCAGTTTGGGCCAATGGAATATAAAAGAGAAGTGTGAGAGGAAAGCTCCCACCTTTCTCCCCTGAGAAGATATCCCCTTTCTCCCTGAGGGGTATCTTTTCTGGCGATGCATCTGCTCTTGGCAGCCATTTTCCAACCACAAGGGAAGTCCAAGACCATCAAAGAGGAGCAGATCCAGAATCCAGACAGCATTGAACAGTTGAACCAAACTTACCTAGTACTGCCTACCTCTGAGAAAAGTAAACCTTTATGGTTTATGCAACCTTTAGTTGAAAATTCTGTTTCTTTCAGCCAAAAGCATTGTTATACTACAGACTCTGTTGTAGCCATTAGAAGTATATATTGTAAAGTAATTAGCCTCCAACTAATGAAAATAATTGGGAAAAAAAAAGAAGTATACAGGGTTGAACAAGACAGGCAAGGTTCTTCTGGTGTAGCTTACCTGCTAGTGCTAGCAGATGACCATGTTAATTTCAGAAAGTGAAAAATACTATGTAGAGGATTAAGTTAAGATGATAGAATAGAGAGTAACTAGAGTTGAAGACCTACTTTATTTTGTTTATTAAGCTTCTTATTTTGTTTCGGGGTATAGCTGATTAGGGCTTTCCCGGTGGCTCAGACAGTAAAGAATCTGCCTGCAATGCCAGAGACCCCTGTTTGATCCCTGGGTTGCGAGGATCCTCTGGAGAAGGAAACGGCAACCCACTCCAGTATTCTTGTTTGGAGAATCTCGTGGTCAGAGGAGCCTGGCAGGCTACAGTCCGTGGGGTCACAAAGAGTTGGACACAACTAAGAGACACACTTTCACATAGCCATAAACAATGTTGTGATAGCTTTGGGTGACTAGCGAAGGGACTCAGCCATACATATACAGATATCCATTCTCCCTTCAAACTCCCCTTCAATCCAGGCTGCCACATAACATTGAGTAGAGTTCCCTGTGCTATACAGTAGGACCTTGTTGGTTATCCATTTTAAATATAGTAGTGTGTACCTGTCAATCCCAAAATCCCTCCATTTTAAATATAGCAGTGAATACCTGTCCATCCTGAACTCCCTAACGGTCCCTTCCCGCCACCCCCCCCCCAGCAACCATAAGTTCATTGTCTAAATGAAGACCTACTTTAGAAAAGATGGTCAAGGAGTCCTCTTGGAGGAGGTAAAAATTGTTAGATTCTTGAAGGAAAAGAAGCAGCCAGTAGAGATCTAGAGGTAGAGCACTCCGGGTAGAAGGAATGACAGATACAAAGGCATGGAGATGGGGGCCGACTTAGTGTGTTCAAAGCCAGAAGACAAAAAAAGGCCAGTGTGGTTGAAGCATAGAAAGAAATGGAGTGGTAGGAGATGGAATCGGAGAAGTAGGCAATTTCTACAGAGCTTTGTGAGCCATGGAAAGCATATGTCACACGAATGGTATGCAAACACCATCTGGTCATTATGTAGGATCCTCACTTATTCTTGAGACTGTAGGTTTCACTCTCTTGCTTTAGGGCTTCTGTTTAATTACACAAACATTGAACATTGTACTATGCACTGAGAGAGGATGCCAGATGAATTAAATATACTGTCCATTCTCTTTAGGGGAAAAAAAGCCTTTTGGAGAATGTATTTATGATACAAGGAAGTATGTGATAAGGACCATACTCGAGGTGAAAAGGAAGATCCCAAGATCACATGTGATTAGGAGTATTGAAGGCTTTCTGTAGAAGGGGGTGTTTGAGTTAGACCTTGAAGATGAATAGGATTTGGGCATGACTCAGTTCAGTTCAGTTCAGTCGCTCAGTCGTGTCCGACTCTTTGTGACCCCATGAGTCACAGCACGCCAGGCCTCCCTGTCCATCACCAACTCCCGGAATTTACTCAAACTCATGCCCATTGAGTCGGTGATGCCATCCAGCCATCTCATCCTCTGTCGTCCCCTTCTCCTCCTGCCCCCAATCCCTCCCAGCATCACGGTCTTTTCCAATGAGTCAACTCTTCGCATGAGGTGGCCAAAGTATT